>NC_081135.1:1462437-1479526 GCF_958295425.1 Solea solea | reverse complement strand
GGGGAGGGCATTTTTTCATCCATCACCCCCCTCCCTCCTCCTCTCTGTCTTTCTCTCTCTCTTCCATCTCTTCTCTCCTGCAGCCTGGACAAAGCCTCCATCAGCCTTTTCTCAAACGTTCACCTCCGCACATTCTTCTTCTTCTTCTCTTCCCTCTTCACTCGCGACTTTAAAATAAATAAAGATCTCGCTGTAGCTCGTCGGGGGGTAAATAACGACACGAGTTTACAGACTTCTTCTGATTTAATACACAACGTGTGAATAATCGAGTGCAGTAAAGATTCAGCTTCAACATTTTATATTAAATATTTACTCGTTCTGTACAAAAATGTCATCAGGAAACATTTTCCTTTTTTATTGCTGACTCAGTTTATATGAAGTAAAGTTATCTCTTAGTGTTGGCGGTCCGCAAGGATCAATTCTGGGACCTCTTCTATTTAGTGAGTATCTACATAAAACAATAATGAAATATTTTGGGTCACTGTTTATGCAGATAATACCATTATATATATATATATATATATATATATATATATATATATATATATATATATATATATATACATACATATACATATATACATATATATACACACATATATACAATACGCATATATATACATACATATATATAAAAACCTGTACTTTAAAGATTTACTTTACATCTACACAGTATTTTATTTTATTATGTGTATATATATTTTCTTAATTTCTTATCACAAATCAGGGAAAAAAATTTAAGGAATTTCAAAATTATAACATGTATCGCAATATCTGTAATTTTCCTGATAAAAAATTAATATTCAAATTTAGTTTTTATTTGTTTTTGTTCATTTTTTTACATGTATTTTAACCTGTATTTAACTTTAAGTTTTCATAAATTAAGATACAATTATTAAAATGACATTATATGCCATTGAGTCGTAGACATGTATATTTTAATCAAGGTTCAAGTGAGAAAAACTAACAGAGACATGAACTACAAGTCCCATGATGCCATGCTGTGTCGGCAGACTAAACACTCACTTATTTGTGTTTTTAAACGTATGTAACACGTGTGTAATCCTGACGCTTGTTGTCGCGGCGGTCGCTGAGTGACTGTAACCTCGGTGACACGCCGTCTACATTTCATCCCATGGAGCGACACTGACGCTCCATAAAGCTGTCATCCAGCCCGGCACGCGAGCGGCGACAGATGTGGTTCTGATGAAGGACGGACACGCTCCACCGCCGGACGGGAATTAAAAAGGAAAAACATGCTTTTTTTTTAAACAATTACGCAACATTTCTAACTCGTCTCCGTCAAGAATATGGTTCACGGCGGACGTTCACTATCAGAAATCTGCTTTTACTATGAAAGAATATGAATGATGTTAAATATAAACACATAATACTAACTGTACTGTTAAAACGTGTCTCCAGAGACGTGACGTGATATTTAACGTTTAGACGCAAAAAACACACAATAAACGCCCTATTTGTGAATTTAATATGAACATTAAACGCCAACATTAAAGCGTTTATTTCATTTTTGCCTGAAATTGACTGAATAAAACAAAACGTGTATTTCTGACATGTTTACATGCTGTTATGACAAATATGAACACGTTACACAAATGTGTACTTGTTTTGAAATGGATTCAATAGAGATAATGTGTCTCCAACGACATAAAGGTTCAATATTTAATGTTTAAAACACAAAAAATAGACAAGAAACATGATATTCATGAATTTAAAACATTACATTGTGTGTTTATTTAATTCTTGTTTGAAAATTGACTGAAAATGTTTTAAAAATTGTATTCTTCTTTTAATTTAAGACACGTTTACATCAACTACGTGTATTTTTTGTGAATACCTAACGCGTTTACACACTATTTAGACGTCTACGACACAACTCTTTCCTTGTTTCCAATAGAGATGAGACATAAAGTTGAAATATTTAACGTTTTAAACACAAACATTCAATGTAATGCTCGCTGTAGTGTATTTTAAATCCATAAAATACCATGTTTGGGGTCTGTTTTTGTTTATTTTTGGTTTTGTCAGAGGGAAAACTTGTATTTTTCTGTGCTTTTCTAACACGTTTACCACAAACCTTTACTTGTTTCCAATAGAGACATAAAGTTGAAATATTTAACATTAAAACACATTTTTTTTATATTTTTGTGTGGTGAATAAATAAATCGGGTGTAAACGAGTGTGTTATTAATGAAGTACGTGAACGTCAGCCAAACTGGTGAAACTTTACTTTGTGATGGTGAATCAATGTTTGACCGCGGCGTCGTTAATCAGCGGGAATATTGACGGCGGATTAAAGTATCGACAGACGCGGACGCAAGAGGAGGAGGAAGAAGAAGAAGAAGCAGCAGCAGCAGCAGACACTGCATCCAAACACAGAAAGAAAAAATATAAAATAATAATAATAATAATAATATGTCTACAGCTGGACAGTCGTAAGAGAGAGAGAGAGGGATGATGGAGGAGAAAGAGAGAGAGAAAGGAGGGATTTATGGAGGGGAAAGTACAAACGGCGAGCTACTTAAGGAATGGACTGATAAATGCTATCGACAGCACGGAGGGAGAGAGAGATGGAGGAGAGACGGAGGAGCAGTGGAGCGTCGCGGGTTAATTGAGATAATATTGACCTCCTTCTCTAATCTCCTCAGGGGGAAACAGGCTTCACGTTCATAAATAAATACCAACATGAGCAACAATAAAAGCATTAGCGCTGACGGACGACGCCTAATGGCACGTCGATACTCTCTCTGTGTGTGTGTGTGTGTGTGTGTGTGTGATGAAAAGGCGAGGTGCGTTCAAGGTACAACGTGTTCTTTATTCAGCTGCAGTTTGATGAAAATGTTTCCACTTCCTGACGACATTTCTCTGTGTTTTTGACAGAAGCAGAGCAGAGCAGAGCAGGTGGGAAATGTGATAAATATGTAAAAAAAAAAAGAAATAAATAAAAAGAATTTCAAACTTGTGTTTCAGTCATTTGAGTCACTGCGTCATATTTTTTTACTTCAGAGGGAGATTATAGAAAAATGGAGAGATATATAAGATAGAGAAATGTAGAGAAATATAACGTCAGTTTTCAAAGACAAAAAATCTAAATTAGTATCATATTTTACCTTGAATACACGTGAAAGCAACTATTCTGTTAGTGTTTAAATTATTATGATTATTTACTTTTAATTTGGATTCAGTGATTTTCGTCTTTTTAATCCTTCAGATGTTTCGTTTGAACTGTTTTTTACTTTAACTAGCAAATTAACATTAATACTGTTGTGTTTTCAGAAAACGGTATTTTAGCAAACTTTTATTTTGAAAATTCATTCCCAAGGGCTGATATTTAAGAGAAACACATATTTAATGTATATTCTCTTGACAGTCGGCTTGTGTTTCAGGCGTTTGAGTCACTGAATCATATTTTTAATAGAAATATAAGGAGATTAAAATGCTAAAATTCAACCTGACCCATAAAGACTTATTTTCTGTGTTGAATACATGTTAAATGTATGTTTTGTCTTTTTAATCCTTCAAATGTGTTGTTTTTACTGTTTTTTCACATCTAAACATCGAGTTCCTTGTTGATGGCGACAATTAAAAGCAGCTATTTTATTTTGAAAAATCACTCCCAAGGATGTATTTTTAAAAGAAACACATATTTCATGTATATTTTTACGACAGTGTGTTGTTACTTCAGTCAAAGTTGTGATACTTTCTCTGTCACTGCTGTGTGTGTGTGTGTGTGGGGAGTAATTATAAGGTGCTTCTGTTGACTAATGAGTGTGGGGGGGTGAGTGCAGGGGGGGAGGACGGGGAAGTCGATCTTTATGCGGATGGCAGTCAGCTCTAATTTGTTATGATGGCTGCTGCTTCCCCGAGCTGAGCGGCCGATAATTACACACACACACACACACACGCGCACAGATCAACAACGACATCACGCTGAAGTTCATCCATTTGTTTCTGTCTGTCGTCAAACACACAGTATGAACAGTATGAACCCTGCTGTGTCTCCAACACTGACACACTGCCCCCTGTCTGCAGCTGGCAGCACTGCACCCACACACACGCTGGTTAGTGCTTTTATATTGAAAACAAGTCCTCAGAGGAACTGTTTAGGAAAATAAACGTTAGTTATGGCTCATAAATGTTTCCCAAACATCAAAATGTTGACATGAGTAAATACTTTGCTCAAGTGCTCTATAGCGCCCCCTAAGTTGAAAACAGAGGCAAAATTGACTTCCACCGAATTTCCCCAAACTTGAAGAAGAACCAAGAAGAACAAAAAAGTCGACCGTAACCATGGCGATTTGCACCCTACGTAAATGAGCGAGACACATCAAAAGCGACTAGTTGTGGATGACAGACGAGGTGCAGTAACACACTCCTACCTGCTGGCGTCTGGCCCGGGTTTGAGGCGTCCCTGAGCGTTGGCCTCCCACACGCTGTTGGCGAGCTCGTTGCCGATGGCCGACATGACCTTGATGAGCTCCAGCGGCCACTCGTCCAGGTCCAGAGAGCGGACCCTGGACAGATGTGTGCCCAGGTTCCTGTGGATGCCCGAGCACTCGATGCAGATGAGGGCGCCCAGGTTCAGACTGGCCCAGTCCGGGTCTGCACCGAGACACAACACGCACATTTTAACCTGCGCTGCTTTACAACACTCTCAGTGTCAGGTTTTTCAAGGATGATTGACATTATATCATTTATTGGCCAGTTATGACACTATTTCACTGATTCAGAGTTAAAAACAGTTACAGAGATCCTGTTTTTTACTGTTTATGGTTTGTTGATGAGGCTTTCAGTGAAACATCTACTCACTCTGAGTTTCACAGTCGGCACAGTGTCCGTTTCCTCGGATTCCTCTGATGGACTGCAGCGCCATCGCCTCCGTCTGACTGGTGAGACGAGACTGAGAGGAAACACACAAAATCAGACACTAACACACACCTGAACACCTGTGTTTGCCTTAAATTTAACGCAAACAACTCAAACTGATGTTAATTAAGTCTTTGGATAAAAATGTTAAAAATCAACTTCCTGGATAAAAACGATAATAAAATGATTTTATTGATCTTTGGTTCAAAGACGTTAAAATGTCTGATTTGCTTTGAGTTTGTTGAATAGTTTTGTTTGTGTTAAGCATGAACACACACACACACACACACACACACACTCTTGTGCCACAGGTGGGTGCAGACGCTGAGCAGATGTGAACACACACACACATGAATGAAAGAATGAAAGAAAAACAGCAAACAAATGGAATGATGGAGGGAGATAGAGGAGGAGGAGGGAGGGAGGGGTGGCCTGTGTTTTAGTTGTGTGTGTGTGTGTGTGTGTGTGTGTGTAATAAAAGCGTGGAGAGCCTGAGGCGTAAACACGACGTCCTCGACACCGAGCCTCGCTCAGCGACTGCTTCATGTGCAGCAGGAAAATGGCAACACTGAGGCTGAAAGTCACCAACAGTAATTGCTATTTTTGTAATTATCACAGTGAGAGAGAGTGTGTGTGTGTGTGTGTGTCTCCTGTTTTTATTCACGATCATTTTCTGTGATTGTGTGCATTTTTCCATTCAGTCATATTTGACAGAGCACATATACGTAAATGTATGACCCTTAAAACGATCAATAATGAGAGAAATATTATTTTAAATAAACATATTTGCTAATAAACAAGAGAAAAGAGGATGATGATGATGATGATGATGAAGACAATGACATGTGGTTAAAAGCTCCAGAAGAAGAAAGTGGACGTTAATCTGAGATGTTTATGTCCCAGTACTGTACAATCTGAAAGTAAGATTAAGATTAAGTTTAACATCCGGTCAGGTCAATAAATATTTAGTTTCTGACATTTATTCTGATGTTGATCATCAATTTCTCTCGAAATTTGTCAAATATTTTTTTAACCTAAAGTAGCTAAATTTTTACCTGATTTATGAGCAAATTATCTTTTTTACAAATTTGTAAAATATTTTTCAAAATTAGCAAACATCTTTCTGATTATGTAAAATGTCTTTCTGTAAGTGTGAACAACACTTAAAGTGTGAAAATACATTTTCTAAATTTACAAAAATGTTTTTCTAAATTTACAAAAAAAAAAAATCTGAATTGTCAGGTTTGTTTGATTTTTGTAAAACATGTGAAAGTACTTGAGTCAAAGGAATGATTGTGTGAGTGTTGTTTTCACCTTGTTCTTGCTGCTCTCACACGACTGCAGACTCGCCAGGATCTGACTCTCGATCACCTGAACCCACGAGTCTCGCTCCTCGTACGAAGTCGCCTCGAAATGCCACGTCTGCCCCGTCAGCGACACGATGATGAACTCAAAGTTCTCCTCTTGTTCTGGAGGAAGAAGCAGAGATTCAGTCAGAGGAAGAGGAAACTTTGTTAGAAAATACAAGTTCACGTTAATCTCCAACATTACACAACACAACAGAGGAGTCTGGTGTATTTAGCGACAGCACTGCTGAAAGCCGGTAATCCTGAGCCCGATCACGACCACGTTCAGTGGTATTTCAGTTCAGTGACTGAAGTACTGAACGATCTTTTTAATCCACTGATTCTAATGATTCAGTTTCACCCAAAACAACTGCTTTACAAGTCACTAGTTTGTGTGTTTGTGTCGCGTAGAAAACCCACGTCACGTCAGTTTCACACAGCCGTTGCTATGATGACTCCGCCCACATTGAGGAGGAGCTATGAAGAAAACAAATGGTCAAAAATCAAGCTTTAAGTTTGTTTAAAGTGACATTTAAAACTTTGTTTTTTCAGTTACAAAGTGTCTCGACGTCCTGGTCATTACTGGTAATTACACCGGCCGCTCGGTCCATGTGTGCTGACTCTTCACTGAATTACACGCTCTGACTGAACAACACCTGTTCTCCTCAACCAACCACTGCTGACCTGCGTGACCCCGCCCCCTGAAGCCAGGATGCTACCTTAATTATGGGGCCCTGTGTCCGTCCGACCCCCCCGCCCCGAGGGCCCACTGAACCACCGCTCCCTCTCCTCTGCTGGAGAGGTCAGTGATTACAATCAGTCGTGCTGGAGGAGGATCGATTACCCACAACCCCCTCTGTAGTTAATGCACCAATCAGGAGTCAATTATTCCTGCACTGCATGAGCATGTGTGTTTGTGTTAGACTGTAGAAGACACACACACCTGTGTGTCCACGTTTTTTACACACTTGACGATAAAATGTCAAGACAGCGGATGGACATCCGAGAACCTGATAGGTCAGAACCAACCAACCACCAATATCTTAGTTGATTTTAAGTTTGCTAGCATTTTCCACTTCCCAGATGATGACACTGCATTTCTGTTTACTCTGAAGCACAACATTTAACGCGCTAACACTAGCAACAACACAAAACACTGACAAAAATGGTTCACAAACGTGATGCAGAGCAGCGTGTTCCTTTGTTTTAGCAGAGCTAAAATTTTCGCTGTTGCTTACAGATCTGTCATCAACTGGAGCTAACACTTGTAATGGTTAAATGTGAAGCTAAAACTGATTATTATGTAACGTGTAGCTACTGTTAGCATCACTCCGAAGACGCTAACACTGCTTATGTAGCGATAGCCCGTACATATCAAGTGTTAGCCTCCCCACAGTAGTAACAGTAGCTACATGTTTGTACATAGGGAGTGTTACCTTCTTCAAAGTGATGCTAACAATAGCAACTTGTTAGTGTTGACTCCTGTACATTTAAACATCAGGAGTGTTAGCTTCTTCAAAGTGATGCGAACAGTAGCTGCCCTTTTAAACTTAACTACTGTTAACTCCTGCAAATGTAAACGTATCAAGTGTTAGCATCACTTTGAAGAGGCTAATACTTGTTACGTTTAAATATGCAGGAGTTAACGTAGTTCTTTCTTTAATGTGTAGCTATTTTTAGAAAATATGTAGCTACTGTTAGCATCACTTTAAAAACCTAACACTCCTTATGTTTAAAAAGTTAAATCACCTTGAAGAAGCTAACACTCATTGTGGACAAATGTAACCCTAGTAATTCAAGACAGAGTCTTTTTACACTTTTAAAGAAATATCATTAAGTATCAGTAATGATAAAATTCTAACGATAGCCAGCCTGACTTTTGAGATGATTTTAGGGTTAGGGGATGTTTAGAGGTGGTTCTCGCTGCTGGACGTTCACACATGTTCGCTCACAACATTTGGAAACCGTTTGCGACCACAGAGAGGAAGTGAAGCTGGAGGTGAAGTGGGGGCATCGTCTCATCAGCAGCAGATCAGACAACAGGCGGCTTGTGTTTACAATTAACCTCAGTGAGGAGGTAGAAGACAGGCCAGGGGGCGCCGACACGATCACTCCATCAAAGCACAGCTGATAATTCCCCGGATTCCTCCGTTTCTGCTCAGTTGACCCTCGACAACAGAGGTTATGTGTCTCAAAAAGAAGGGCCTTTATTATGAAGGAAACTTCTAAAAGTGTAACACGACTCCACAGATACTTCAGTCAAAGACAACGTGTGGACGTAAAACAGAGAGAGAAGACTTTGTTTCTGGGAGCGGAGGTTTCATGACGTGTGCCGTGAGTGAATCAGTGAAAAAGATGAGAGGTTTAATCAGTCGGAGAGCGGTCACGGTCGACCCGCGAGGGAACGAACATTTACGCTTCCTCAGCTCCAGTCATTTGGCTAATTGGGAGCGTCTCAGAGCAGCGGAGCTGAAGTTCCCCCTCTGGCTGGAATCTGGATAATCAATGGCCTTGTCCGAGGAGAGGAGAGAGGAGACGAGAGGAGAGGAGAGAGGAGAGGAGAGAAGAGAAGGTGAGGCTGGAAAAAGAGCCCGAGGCCGCAGGAGCTGCTGAGAAAAACCTCCACTCTCTGGATAAAGAGATTGAAAACACCTCTGCTCAGCCAAAGTTTCCTTTCGCGACGAGAACGGTGGATCATTTTCATCTCTTTGCAGCTGCAGGCTGCTGATGAGCCGAGTCTGATGAGTTCACGTTAATTAAAACTACTGTTTACAAGGACTAGTTAATGGCTCAAGGTTACACGAGGCTCTTATTTTGATAGGGCAGCAAAAATGATAAACTTCCACCATGGACATGTGATGAAACCCTAATGAGCGTTAATGACAAAATAAATATGACATAAGGGTTAAATATTTGTCACTGAATTCCACTTTAATGACAAAATATTGATACGCAACAGATTTTAACCACTTTACAAAAGACTCAGTTAATGAAATCTATGTCAGATAAACTCTACGATATCTTAAGAACATGCTAGACAGACTTTTCCAACAGGAAACTGGTTTGTTTGGTGCGGGAGAGTGAGTGCTTTACAAACTTCACTTTCTTGTCAAAATAATCTGCACTGCACATTTGAACTATGATAAAATGAGGTTCTGTAATCAGAATCTGATTAAGTGTCACCTGTGTAGCTGATAATAGAAATATTCAAATGAAAAGTGCAGTCTTTTCTCTTTCAGCATGACTTCTAAAAGTACGACTGAAGCTGCTGCCCTTTGTTTTTGTTTGTGTCGTCTGAAACATTGTTACATTGACAGCCACTAATGAAGGACAAACTGTACATCATGAACAAAGTGAATGATAATTTCCCAGCAGCCTCCTGGGTCTGCGGCGGGGAGCGTCTCCGTTCCTAACATCGACCCACCCATCGAGCTGGAGCTGAGCCCTGCAGGGTCAACCAACAAGAATCCCATCATAATTAAATTCCCATGATTCTCTGTTTTCAGGGGGGAGGGGTGTTTGGCTGCTCGACAATTATGGAAACCAACAATCCAGAAAGACACAGCCCCTCTCTCTCCCTCTCTCTCTCTGGTGTAAATTAAACGCTGCTTCTGGATTTTAATGCTACATGCTGACCCAGCGCACGACGACGGCTAATGAATAAAATGAGGGGGGCATTAGGCTGTGCAACCAGAGAGCCACGCCCACTGCCATGTTTTACCCCCAATCCCCCACCTGAGCCTGTGCTACAGTCACAAACAAGCAGAATTTGAGATTTTTGAAAACTACAAGGCTGCACTTTAGTCTGAACAAGCAGATATTGAGATTTCTAAAAACTGAGAGGCTGCATTTTAGTCTGGACAGGCAGAAACTAAGACATTTTAAAACTATGAGGCTGTATTTTAGTCTGGACAGGCAGAAAATAAGACCTTTGAAAACTGTGAGGCTGCATTTTAGTCTAGACAGGCAGAAACTAAGACATTTGAAAACTAAGAGGCTGCATTTTAGTCTGGACAGGCAGAAACTAAGACCTTTGAAAACTATGAGGCTGTATTTTAGTGTGGACAGACAGAAACTGAGGTTTGTGTTTGAAAGGTAAAAACTGAGATTTTTGAATTTGTTTATAAGAAAATAAAACTTTATTTGCTTCATAAAGAAAAATAAAGTGTCTTAACTCTGATTCTTATGAAGTGAAAATGTTTAATAAATAAAGAATCAAAGCTCATTTTGAGCAGCTCTGACGGTGATTTGCTGCTGCCTGAACCTGAGCAGCTACACATATGTGTGTTCCACACACACACGCACACACTCACACACCAGACTGAAAGTGAGTGGCGTTGTATTGGTAATTACTGGCAGCGCTCTCGGCTACGGTGAGCGACATTCACACAGATAGAGGCGGCAGCGAGGCAATTTGTGAACTCTGACACCGGCAACCTTTAACAGCAGAAACAGAACAAACCAAATATACAGCATTTACAAGACGCACACGCACACACGGGGGGGGGGCGTGCATACAATCCTATCATCCTGACTCTGTGTGTGTGTGTGTGTGTGTGTGGGACAGGCAGGACGGTGTAGGACCAATGAGAGGGGAGTGTGAGGCAGACTAAAGGAGGCCTCAGGAAACACAAATTAAAAGCCTTAAATGTCACCGCACACAGTATTGCTTTGCGACACAGGTCATTACTCCTCATATTATTCGCAGCCTTTTACAACATTAATAACCTGGAAAATATTGCAGCCGATTGTTCTGAAATCTCGCAGAAAAGAGAAATACTGACGTCTGTGTGTGTGTGTGTGTGTGTGTGTGTGTTTTTATAAAACAAGTATGTGAGATTTAATCTGATTTCATGCAGAAACACCTGAGATACTTCACCGGTCGTCACAGGGACGTGAGGTGAGGGCGGGGCATGAGGAAGACAAGGACACGGAAGGACTGAAGTCATGGGACAGTTATAAAAAACTGAGTTATAAATCTAAGTCTAAATGTATAAAATCACAAGTTCAACTCAACAAACATCCAATCACAGAGTTTAAATTACTCCTCTGTGTCCTGTAGTGTTTGTGTAGTGAGTAATGACCTTTCATTCTTCTATAAGTGTTTTTATTAATAAAGGTTTTCTTTTTAATATTTGCTTTGTTTTGTGACAGAATTATAAAAAATTAAAGTAACAGAACATAAAAGAACAGATGAAATTGTGACCTGAAGTCTCCCGTCCCGGTCTCCAGGACCACCTGGACTCTGATCCACAGAGTCGTCTTTGTGTCCCACCTGTCTGACCCCACACACACTAACAGACCTGTGGCAGGGATGGGCGGAGCTACCTGTCTTACCCCACTCACAAACCTATGGAAGTGGGTGGAGCCATCTGCTTGATTAACCTGGACTCTGAGGGAATTCAGGTTTACAATGAAACGAGTCAGAGGCGTCGCAGGTGCAGAGGACACACAGACACACACACACACACACACACATTCCAAAACACAAGCTTTGATTCCTCAACCAGTAAACAGGTGTGTGTGTGTGTGTGTGTGTGTGTGTGTGTGTGTGTGAACGCTGTGTTCAAATAAAATCCACCTGTGTGCAGACGAGTGTTCCAGCTCTGAATTTGACTTTGCTACAGGGTGACACTAATCTGCTGCGTCCACACTAACTCACATGAAAATGTATGATAAGAACCAATCAGGAAGAAAATGTGAGTCCACTGTTTCTGGCTGAGCAGACTAAAACTAAACACTCTGGAATTCTGTAACAAACTCACAAAGCAGAATCTTCAAGCTTCTCAAGTTTTTGCTGCCTCACAGTTTACAAATAACCTCAGTTTCTGCCCGTCCAGACTAAAATGCAGCCTCTCAGTTCTTAGAAGTTTAAATTCTACTTGTTCAGACTAAAATGCAGCCTTGTAGTTTTCAAGAAATCGTGGTTTCTGCCTGTCCAGACTAAACTGCAGCCTCAGTTTTCAATCTTCACAGTTTCTGTCTGTCCAGACTAAACTGCAGCCTCAGTTTTCAATCTTCACAGTTTCTGTCTGTCCAGACTAAACTGCAGCCTCAGTTTTCAATCTTCGCAGTTTCTGTCTGTCCAGACTAAAATGCAGCCTCATAGTTTTCAAACTTCTCAGTTTTTACCAATCCAGACTAAACTGCAGCCCCCATAGTTTTCAAAAATCTATATTTGTGCATGTTCAGACTTAAAATGCAGCCCTGGAGTTTTGAAACTCAAAGGCAGACAGCAGAGTTTCTAAACCTCTCAGTTTTCAGGGCCTGAAGACAGCAGTGTGGACGGCAGGTGTTTTTAACTGAAAACCTGGAAAGTGTGGATGTAGCCTTAACTTAGCTGCTGTCAGACCTGCTCAGAACTACAGAGATTCTTCAGAGAGTGTGAAAGTTTAGAAACTGCTCTTCAGATTTTATTGTTAGCGTAGCCATTAACGATGAACGTTTGTGGCTAAACATGCTTCGTAATGATGCAAATTGGGCTAAATTTACAGATGAGAGGACGAAGAATTCGAAAAATAAACACGTCCACCATCTTAAAGAGCAGCAGACTGAGGTAGGTGTGTGTGTGTGAGTGTGGTCGACCTGGGGGAGCTCGTCCACAGAGGGCGTTTCCCCCTCATGAATTAAACCTGGCTTCACTCTGACATGAAGATACTTCACCCGCTCGCCCGGCGTGACAGGCTGCGGCGGCGAGGCAGTGGCGAGGCGGTGGCGGCCGGCGGAGCACGCTCGGTGCTTAATGGCTAAATTGGGAAGACTGTTACTAATCGCTTATTGAATAATGAAAGTGACACAGCTGATAAAAGATTTCAATAGGCTGGATTATTTATAATATTTCACTTAAGCCTCTCTGGCTGAGTAATGGAGGGAGACTGACGGAGTCAGGGAGCGTCTGACAACGTGTGGCGCTCACAGGGAGCGTCTGAAATAAAAAAAACAAGACAAAAGTAAAAATCAACAGAGGAAAGGAGGAGGACAGAAGAGGAAGAGGAAAAAAATGGTGTGAAGAGAGGGAAAAAAGAAAATGGAGGGAGGTGCAGAAAAAGGAAAAAAAGGAGAGAAAGATAAACAAAGATAAGGAGAGAAAGTGGAAGGAACGAGCGCGATGAAAGTCGATCCGTCACTCAGACAACCACTTCTCCACTCAGCTGTTTGATGCCTCCATGATGGAGAGACGGCCATTACACATCTGCTGCTGCCGCCACATCTGTTCCACCATCAACCATGTGAGCCTGTGTGTGTGTGAGCCAGTGTGTGTGTGAGCCAGTGTGTGAGCGAGTGTGTGAATGAAATGGAATAAAAACGAGCATTTTCTCTGTTGTTTTTTTTAAAAGCTTTTCTGTAAACAAGGCAAGGTTTTGTCTTCATCCACACGAAACATCCCAAAACAACTCTTAACACTGCAGTACCTTTGCCAGGCCTGTATGTGGCAGTAAATGTGAGGTCAGATCAAATCTGTGACACATTTTAAAGAAAACCCGGTTTCTGAACCTCAAAAATTATGTCACATGACTGATCCATCTAGAACAAACACAGACAGAGAGGAAGACGAGAGGTCAACACGATGAAGAGATGAAGGGTCGACAGAATGAAAAGATGGTGAGATCCGTTCCTCAAGGCGGAGGTCAGGAGACTCAAATGATCACATGACTTCCTTTCCCAACCCCGGTTCGTTAGCGTGTGAGAAGATTAAAAATGTTAATATTTTAATTATATGTGGAAATGTTTTAAAGATTTTAAAGTGAGTAGAAAGTGTGAGGCGTTGTTTCAGGGGGGAGGAGTTAAGTGCTAAGTGGTGGGGACCTGGGCGGGGAAAGTGTGAGGTGAGGGGCGGGGAGATGATGTTACCTTCCGCAGTACCAGAGAGGCCGTCAGCTTTGAAGTTGCTGGTGCTCTTCTTCCGCCGGTGCTTCTTGCGGTTGGCGTGCGGTGAAGGCGGAGGCTCCATCTTGGGGCTGGTGGTGCTGGAGATGCTGGGACTGGAGCAGACCGACTCTCCCAGTCCTGTGTCTGACGAGTCAAACATGGACACCGTCTTGTCAGCCATTACATGTGTCAATAAAGGTTTGTTTGTTTAAAAGAAAAGACAATTATAACGGCTTATAATCTGGTTAGGAATCAGGATTAAGGAGTTGTGTGTTCAGGTCTACATGGAGGTACAGAGGAGGAGGGGGCGGGGCTGGTGCTGGGGGCGAGCAAGGCTTCAAAAAGAGGGAGCGCCCCCTCTCTCTCTCTCTCTTCCCTCCACTAGTCATGGCGGCCGCTGACAGCTGTGACTAGCGGCAGAATAAAATAACATTCAGCTTCCATCAATATCAGAGCGCTGCGCTGACACTGACATGAGTGTGTGTGTGTGTGTGTGTGTGTGTGTGTGTGCAGATGGAAACTCGTGTGCGCACACACACACACACACAGAGAGAGGCAGGCGGTGTTTGGCTGCAGCAGCAGCAGCGGTGGCGGCGGCGGCCGGGTTCCCAAACGGCAGACAGCCCCAAGGACGGCCATAACTTATTTTACAATCGTTTAGTCTCAGCTCAAGTGGAAAATGTGACAACTTATCTCTGCTGACAAGATGCCATCCCCGAGCGCGCAATTAACCGCCGTGGATTAACGGCCGTCCCATCTGCACGCCGCGCTCCATCCATGTCAGCGTCGTCGCCCGCCCATCCTACCTCCCTCCACCCATCACCACCTCCACCTACAGACTCCAGACCTGATCGTCTTCCTCCTCTTCACACTTCCCTCTACTTGTTCTGCTTGTGCGCCCTCAACAGGCCAGAGGCAGCATGTCACCAAACACTCAAGTCTCATCAAAGGCAGCAGTGCAACAAAATGTAGCAGAGTCGCGAAACGTAGCAGAGTCGCGAAATGTAGCAGAGTCGCGAAACGTAGCAGAGTCGCGAAACGTAGCAGAGTCGCGAAACGTAGCAGAGTCGCGAAACGTAGCAGAGTTGCGAAATGTAGCAGAGTCACGAAACGTAGCAGAGTCGCGAAATGTAGCAGAGTCGTGAAATGTAGCAGAGTCACGAAACGTAGCAGAGTCGCGAAATGTAGCAGTCGCGAAACGTAGCAGAGTCGCGAAACGTAGCAGAGTCGCGAAACGTAGCAGAGTTGCGAAATGTAGCAGAGTCACGAAACGTAGCAGAGTCGCGAAATGTAGCAGTCGCGAAACGTAGCAGAGTCGCGAAACGTAGCAGAGTCGCGAAACGTAGCAGAGTCGCGAAATGTAGCAGAGTAACAAAAGTAGCAAAGTCACGAAATGTAACAGAAACAATTTTGTGAATTGCAGCTGCGACATGAAAAAATGTGCAACAATAGAAAAACAAAATCTTTAGACAGCTGCTTTTTCTCGGCAAATAATTTTTCAAGTTGTGTAAAAGCTGCCTGAATGCGCTCGTGTAATACTTATGTGTAACTTACATTACTCACACGTGTGTAACGTCACCTGAACGATGTGAATTCTGCGATGTTCAGATGTCTTTGTATATAATCAGAGTGTGTGAAAAACCGTCAAATGAACTGAGATTAAACGACTGTCTAAGCACTGATGTGTGTGTGAAAGCTTCTCACACATTTAAACGTTACACGAGTCAGACTGGAGGCTACAACACTGAGAAAACAGCCGTCAGTCAACCTCATCGTCACGGCAACACACACACGACGACAGCTGTCAGTCTCAGTGTGTTCAAATGACATAGGCTCTGCCACGGAGCTCCGTGCTGGGGCTCTCGTCCTGCGGTGCGTCTGTCTCACCTGTGCTGACTCCAGAGTTGGCGATGACGGTGGCCTCGGCCCACTGGTCGGCGCTGGACACGGAGTACGAGCGCTGGTGCATGCCCTCCATGCCGCGGCTGTTGAAGGAAACCAGGCTGACGCCGCTCGCCATCTGAGACACCGAGGAGCTGCTGGTCACCGTGCCTGAGACAGGAAGTCACCATAAAACATGTCAGTGTTAGATTAACAGTAGAAGTCAGCCATATACTTAAGCTGAAGTAGATTTTATGCACTGAGCCTTTAATTTGCCATTAGACGGACTGGAAAGTAAAAGTTTGTGTCGCTTCGTAAACCACTCACTCTCCCACACCAAAGCCCATAGAGAAAAGTAATGATTTTAACATCACAGCACACAGGAGTTGTTGATCCACTGATGCCTCTATCAGTAAATTCAGATGTGTTATTTTGTAAAATTCTGTGTTTAAAATCCCTCATTCAGATTCACCTCAGTGACACAAAGTGACCACACGAGGCAGCAGTAGACCAGCAGCTCCTGTGTCCCCGCGAGCTAAAATCACTGGTTTTCTCTATGGACTTTGGTGTGGGAGAGTGAGTGGTTTACAAACTTCAGTTTCCTGTGAAACATGTTCTTAATACGTCACAGACTTATGAACCAAACAAAGAAAATAATCAGCAGGTGAACTGATAAGGAGAAACTTTAATTAAATGATGAACACATGAAAACAGACGTACAGTTTTTCCAGCAGGTGAAACATCTGTGATGAAACAGTGAGACGAGTGTTTCACTTAAACACACACACAAAGGCAGCCTCTCACTGGCTGCTTAAATCAAAGCTGCACACTCCAACAGCAGGGTGAATCATCCTCACCCTCACCCTCCTCCTCACCCTCTCACCCTCATTCTCTCATTACAGCTCATTTGTCGGAGCTGGCTGAGTGGAGCCACGACTCTGATTACATTAATATTCATGACAATAATTAGTACATGGAGTACGGTTCACTGAATATTCATGCTATTAGCTCGGCCTCCTCTGTGTGTGTGTGTGTGTGTGTGTGTGTGTGAGTTTTACGACGTGTCTTCAGGTGAGGAAATGTCTTGTGTGTGTTTTATCTTCCAG